>NC_071090.1:112672991-112724569 GCF_027358695.1 Spea bombifrons | reverse complement strand
GGCGATATATAAATAATAATAACAACACATTGTACAGCGCTGCGGAGTATGACGGTGATATATAAATAATAATAACACACATTGTACAGCGCTGCGGAGTATGACAGCGATATATAAATAATAATAATAACACACATTGTACAGCGCTGCGGAGTATGACGGCGATATATAAATAATAATAATAACACACATTGTACAGCGCTGCGGAGTATGACGGCGATATATAAATAATAATAACACACATTGTACAGCGCTGCAGAGTATGACGGCGATATATAAATAATAATAACACACATTGTACAGCGCTGCGGAGTATGACGGCGATATATAAATAATAATAACACACATTGTACAGCGCTGCGGAGTATGACGGCGATATATAAATAATAATAAACACATTGTACAGCGCTGCGGAGTATGACGGCGATATATAAATAATAATAATAACACACATTGTACAGCGCTGCGGAGTATGACGGCGATATATAAATAATAATAATAACACATTGTACAGCGCTGCGGAGTATGACGGCGATATATAAATAATAATAACACATTGTACAGCGCTGCGGAGTTATGACGGCGATATTAATATAATAATAACACACATTGTACAGCGCTGCGGAGTATGACGGCGATATATAAATAATAATAACACACATTGTACAGCGCTGCGGAGTATGACGGCAATATATAAATCATAATAATAACCACATTGTACAGCGCTGCGGAGTATGACGGCGATATATAAATAATAATAATAACACATTGTACAGCGCTGCGGAGTATGACGGCGATATATAAATAATAATAACACACATTGTACAGCGCTGCGGAGTATGACGGCGATATATAAATAATAATAACACACATTGTACAGCGCTGCGGAGTATGACGGCGATATATAAATAATAACACATTGTACAGCGCTGCGGAGTATGACGGCGATATATAAATAATAATAACACATTGTACAGCGCTGCGGAGTATGACGGCGATATATAAATAATAATAACACACATTGTACAGCGCTGCGGAGTATGACGGCGATATATAAATAATAATAATAACACACATTGTACAGCGCTGCGGAGTATGACGGCGATATATAAATAATAATAACACACATTGTACAGCGCTGCGGAGTATGACGGTGATATATAAATAATAATAACACACATTGTACAGCGCTGCGGAGTATGACGGCGATATATAAATAATAATAACACACATTGTACAGCGCTGCGGAGTATGACGGCGATATATAAATAATAATAATAACACACATTGTACAGCGCTGCGGAGTATGACGGCGATATATAAATAATAATAATAACACACATTGTACAGCGCTGCGGAGTATGATGGCGATATATAATAATAATAACACACATTGTACAGCGCTGCGGAGTATGACAGCGATATATAAATAATAATAATAACACACATTGTACAGCGCTGCGGAGTATGACGGCGATATATAAATAATAATAATAACACACATTGTACAGCGCTGCGGAGTATGACGGCGATATATAAATAATAATAACACATTGTACAGCACTGCGGAGTATGACTGCGATATATAAATAATAATAATAACACACATTGTACAGCGCTGCGGAGTATGACGGCGATATATAAATAATAACACACATTGTACAGCGCTGCGGAGTATGACGGCGATATATAAATAATAATAACACATTGTACAGCGCTGCGGAGTATGACGGCGATATATAAATAATAATAACACACATTGTACAGCGCTGCGGAGTATGATGGCTATATATAATAATAATAATAACACATTGTACAGCGCTGCGGAGTATGACGGCGATATATAAATAATAATAACACATTGTACAGCGCTGCGGAGTATGACAGCGATATATAAATAATAATAATAACACATTGTACAGCGCTGCGGAGTATGACGGCGATATATAAATAATAATAATAACACATTGTACAGCGCTGCGGAGTATGACGGCGATATATAAATAATAATAATAACACATTGTACAGCGCTGCGGAGTATGACGGCGATATATAAATAATAATAACACACATTGTACAGCGCTGCGGAGTATGACGGCGATATATAAATAATAATAACACACATTGTACAGCGCTGCGGAGTATGACGGCGATATATAAATAATAATAATAACACATTGTACAGCGCTGCGGAGTATGACGGCGATATATAAATAATAATAACACACATTGTACAGCGCTGCGGAGTATGACGGCGATATATAAATAATAATAATAACACACATTGTACAGCGCTGCGGAGTATGACGGCGATATATAAATAATAATAACACACATTGTACAGCGCTGCGGAGTATGACGGCGATATATAAATAATAATAATAACACATTGTACAGCGCTGCGGAGTATGACGGCGATATATAAATAATAATAACACATTGTACAGCGCTGCGGAGTATGACGGCGATATATAAATAATAATAACACACATTGTACAGCGCTGCGGAGTATGACGGCGATATATAAATAATAATAACACACATTGTACAGCGCTGCGGAGTATGACGGCGATATATAAATAATAATAACACACATTGTACAGCGCTGCGGAGTATGACGGCGATATATAAATAATAATAATAACACACATTGTACAGCGCTGCGGAGTATGACGGCGATATATAAATAATAATAATAACACACATTGTACAGCGCTGCGGAGTATGACGGCGATATATAAATAATAATAACACATTGTACAGCGCTGCGGAGTATGACGGCGATATATAAATAATAATAATAACACATTGTACAGCGCTGCAGAGTATGACGGTGATATATAAATAATAATAATAACACACATTGTACAGCGCTGCGGAGTATGACGGCGATATATAAATAATAACACACATTGTACAGCGCTGCGGAGTATGACGGCGATATATAAATAATAATAACAACACATTGTACAGCGCTGCGGAGTATGACGGTGATATATAAATAATAATAACACACATTGTACAGCGCTGCGGAGTATGACGGCGATATATAAATAATAATAATAACACACATTGTACAGCACTGCGGAGTATGACGGCGATATATAAATAATAATAATAACACATTGTACAACGCTGCGGAGTATGACGGCGATATATATAATAATAATAATAACACATTGTACAGCGCTGCGGAGTATGACGGCGATATATAAATAATAATAACACACATTGTACAGCACTGCGGAGTATGGACGGCGATATATAAATAATAATAATACACACATTGTACAGCGCTGCGGAGTATGACGGCGATATATAAATAATAATAATAACACATTGTACAGCGCTGCGGAGTATGACAGCGATATATAAATAATAATAACACACATTGTACAGCGCTGCGGAGTATGACGGCGATATATAAATAATAATAATAACACACATTGTACAGCGCTGCGGAGTATTGACGGCGATATATAAATAATAATAATAACACATTGTACAGCGCTGCGGAGTATGACGGCGATATATAAATAATAATAATAACACACATTGTACAGCACTGCGGAGTATGACGGCGATATATAAATAATAATAACACATTGTACAGCGCTGCGGAGTATGACGGCGATATATAAATAATAATAACACACATTGTACAGCGCTGCGGAGTATGACGGCGATATATAAATAATAATAATAACACACATTGTACAGCGCTGCGGAGTATGACGGCGATATATAAATCATAATAATAACACATTGTACAGCGCTGCGGAGTATGACGGCGATATATAAATAATAATAACACATTGTACAGCGCTGCGGAGTATGACGGCGATATATAAATAATAATAATAACACACATTGTACAGCGCTGCGGAGTATGACGGCGATATATAAATAATAATAACACACATTGTACAGCGCTGCAGAGTATGACGGCGATATATAAATAATAATAACACACATTGTACAGCGCTGCGGAGTATGACGGCGATATATAAATAATAATAACACACATTGTACAGCGCTGCGGAGTATGACGGCGATATATAAATAATAATAATAACACATTGTACAGCGCTGCGGAGTATGACGGCGATATATAAATAATAATAACACATTGTACAGCGCTGCGGAGTATGACGGCGATATATAAATAATAATAATAACACATTGTACAGCGCTGCGGAGTATGACGGCGATATATAAATAATAATAATAACACACATTGTACAGCGCTGCGGAGTATGACGGCGATATATAAATAATAATAATAACACATTGTACAGCGCTGCGGAGTATGACGGCGATATATAAATAATAATAATAACACACATTGTACAGCGCTGCGGAGTATGACGGCGATATATAAATAATAATAATAACACACATTGTACAGCGCTGCGGAGTATGACGGCGATATATAAATAATAATAACACATTGTACAGCGCTGCGGAGTATGACGGTGATATATAAATAATAATAACACACATTGTACAGCGCTGCGGAGTATGACGGCGATATATAAATAATAATAATAACACACATTGTACAGCGCTGCGGAGTATGACGGCGATATATAAATAATAATAACACACATTGTACAGCGCTGCGGAGTATGACGGCGATATATAAATAATAATAACACATTGTACAGCGCTGCGGAGTATGACGGCGATATATAAATAATAATAACACACATTGTACAGCGCTGCGGAGTATGACAGCGATATATAAATAATAATAACACATTGTACAGCGCTGCAGAGTATGACGGCGATATATAAATAATAATAACACACATTGTACAGCGCTGCGGAGTATGACAGCGATATATAAATAATAATAACACACATTGTACAGCGCTGCGGAGTATGACAGCGATATATAAATAATAATAACACACATTGTACAGCGCTGCGGAGTATGACGGCGATATATAAATAATAATAACACACATTGTACAGCGCTGCGGAGTATGACGGCGATATATAAATAATAATAACACACATTGTACAGCGCTGCGGAGTATGACAGCGATATATAAATAATAATAATAATAACACATTGTACAGCGCTGCGGAGTATGACGGCGATATATAAATAATAATAACACACATTGTACAGCGCTGCGGAGTATGACGGCGATATATAAATAATAATAACACACATTGTACAGCGCTGCGGAGTATGACGGCGATATATAAATAATAATAATAACACACATTGTACAGCGCTGCGGAGTATGACGGCGATATATAAATAATAATAATAACACATTGTACAGCGCTGCGGAGTATGACGGCGATATATAAATAATAATAACACATTGTACAGCGCTGCGGAGTATGACGGTGATATATAAATAATAATAATAACACATTGTACAGCGCTGCGGAGTATGACAGCGATATATAAATAATAATAACACACATTGTACAGCGCTGCGGAGTATGACGGCGATATATAAATAATAATAACACACATTGTACAGCGCTGCGGAGTATGACGGCGATATATAAATAATAATAACACACATTGTACAGCGCTGCGGAGTATGACGGTGATATATAAATAATAATAACACACATTGTACAGCGCTGCGGAGTATGACGGCGATATATAAATCATAATAATAACACATTGTACAGCGCTGCGGAGTATGACGGCGATATATAAATAATAATAACACATTGTACAGCGCTGCGGAGTATGACGGCGATATATAAATAATAATAATACACACATTGTACAGCGCTGCGGAGTATGACGGCGATATATAAATAATAATAATAACACATTGTACAGCGCTGCGGAGTATGACGGCGATATATAAATAATAATAACACATTGTACAGCGCTGCGGAGTATGACGGCGATATATAAATAATAATAACACACATTGTACAGCGCTGCGGAGTATGACGGCGATATATAAATAATAATAATAACACATTGTACAGCGCTGCGGAGTATGACGGCGATATATAAATAATAATAACACACATTGTACAGCGCTGCGGAGTATGACGGCGATATATAAATAATAATAACACACATTGTACAGCGCTGCGGGAGTATGACGGCGATATATAAATAATAATAATAACACACATTGTACAGCGCTGCGGAGTATGACGGCGATATATAAATAATAATAACACATTGTACAGCGCTGCGTGAGTATGACGGCGATATATAAATAATAATAATAACACACATTGTACAGCGCTGCGGAGTATGACGGCGATATATAAATGATAATAATAACACATTGTACAGCGCTGCGGAGTATGACAGCGATATATAAATAATAATAATAACACACATTGTACAGCGCTGCGAGTATGACGGTGATATATAAATAATAATAATAACACACATTGTACAGCGCTGCGGAGTATGACGGCGATATATAAATAATAATAACACATTGTACAGCGCTGCGGAGTATGACGGCGATATATAAATAATAATAATAACACACATTGTACAGCGCTGCGGAGTATGACGGCGATATATAAATAATAATAACACATTGTACAGCGCTGCGGAGTATGACGGCGATATATAAATAATAATAATAACACACATTGTACAGCGCTGCGGAGTATGACGGCGATATATAAATAATAATAACACACATTGTACAGCGCTGCGGAGTATGACGGCGATATATAAATAATAATAATAACACACATTGTACAGCGCTGCGGAGTATGACGGCGATATATAAATAATAACACATTGTACAGCGCTGCGGAGTATGACGGCGATATATAAATAATAATAACACACATTGTACAGCGCTGCGGAGTATGACGGCGATATATAAATAAGAATAATAACACATTGTACAGCGCTGCGGAGTATGACGGCGATATATAAATAATAATAACACATTGTACAGCGCTGCGGAGTATGACGGCGATATATAAATAATAATAATAACACATTGTACAGCGCTGCGGAGTATGATGGCGATATATAAATAATAATAACACATTGTACAGCGCCACGGAGCATGACGGCGATATATAAATAATAATAACACACATTGTACAGCGCTGCGGAGTATGACGGTGATATATAAATAATAATAACACACATTGTACAGCGCTGCGGAGTATGACAGCGATATATAAATAATAATAACACATTGTACAGCGCTGCGGAGTATGACGGCGATATATAAATAATAATAACACACATTGTACAGCGCTGCGGAGTATGATGGCGATATATAAATAATAATAACACACATTGTACAGCGCTGCGGAGTATGACGGCGATATATAAATAATAATAATAACACATTGTACAGCGCTGCGGAGTATGACGGCGATATATAAATAATAATAATAATACACATTGTACAGCGCTGTGGAGTATGATGGCGATATATAAATAATAATAATAACACACATTGTACAGCGCTGCGGAGTATGACGGCGATATATAAATAATAATAACACATTGTACAGCGCTGCGGAGTATGACGGCGATATATAAATAATAATAACACATTGTACAGCGCTGCGGAGTATGACGGCGATATATAAATAATAATAACACACATTGTACAGCGCTGCGGAGTATGACGGCGATATATAAATAATGATAACAAACATTGTACAGCGCTGCGGAGTATGACGGCGATATATAAATAATAATAACACATTGTACAGCGCTGTGGAGTATGATGGCGATATATAAATAATAATAACACACATTGTACAGCGCTGCGGAGTATGATGGCGATATATAAATAATAATAACACACATTGTACAGCGCTGCGGAGTATGACGGCGATATATAAATAATAATAACACATTGTACAGCGCTGCGGAGTATGACGGTGATATATAAATAATAATAACACACATTGTACAGCGCTGCGGAGTATGACGGTGATATATAAATAATAATAACACACATTGTACAGCGCTGCGGAGTATGACGGCGATATATAAATAATAATAACACATTGTACAGCGCTGCGGAGTATGACGGCGATATATAAATAATAATAATAACACACATTGTACAGCGCTGCGGAGTATGACGGCGATATATAAATAATAATAACACATTGTACAGCGCTGCGGAGTATGACGGCGATATATAAATAATAATAATAACACATTGTACAGCGCTGCGGAGTATGACGGCGATATATAAATAATAATAATAACACACATTGTACAGCGCTGCGGAGTATGACGGCGATATATAAATAATAATAATAACACATTGTACAGCGCTGCGGAGTATGACGGCGATATATAAATAATAATAATAACACATTGTACAGCGCTGCGGAGTATGATGGCGATATATAAATAATAATAACACACATTGTACAGCGCTGCGGAGTATGACGGCGATATATAAATAATAATAATAACACATTGTACAGCGCTGCGGAGTATGACAGCGATATATAAATAATAATAACACACATTGTACAGCGCTGCGGAGTATGACGGCGATATATAAATAATAATAACACACATTGTACAGCGCTGCGGAGTATGACGGCGATATATAAATAATAATAATAACACACATTGTACAGCGCTGCGGAGTATGACGGCGATATATAAATAATAATAACACACCATTGTACAGCGCTGCGGAGTATGACGGCGATATATAAATAATAATAACACACATTGTACAGCGCTGCGGAGTATGACGGCGATATATAATAATAATAACACATTGTACAGCGCTGCGGAGTATGACGGCGATATATAAATAATAATAACACACATTGTACAGCGCTGCGGAGTATGACAGCGATATATAAATAATAATAATAACACATTGTACAGCGCTGCGGAGTATGACGGCGATATATAAATAATAATAATAACACATTGTACAGCGCTGCGGAGTATGACGGCGATATATAAATAATAATAACACACATTGTACAGCGCTGCGGAGTATGACGGCGATATATAAATAATAATAATAACACACATTGTACAGCGCTGCGGAGTATGACGGCGATATATAAATAATAATAACACATTGTACAGCGCTGCGGAGTATGACGGCGATATATAAATAATAATAACACATTGTACAGCGCTGCGGAGTATGACGGCGATATATAAATAATAATAACACATTGTACAGCGCTGCGGAGTATGACGGCGATATATAAATAATAATAACACATTGTACAGCGCTGCGGAGTATGACGGCGATATATAAATAATAATAATAACACATTGTACAGCGCTGCGGAGTATGACGGCGATATATAAATAATAATAACACACATTGTACAGCGCTGCGGAGTATGACGGCGATATATAAATAATAACACACATTGTACAGCGCTGCGGAGTATGACGGCGATATATAAATAATAATAATAATAACACATTGTACAGCGCTGCGGAGTATGACGGTGATATATAAATAATAATAATAACACACATTGTACAGCGCTGCGGAGTATGACGGCGATATATAAATAATAATAATAACACACATTGTACAGCACTGCGGAGTATGACGGCGATATATAAATAATAATAACACACATTGTACAGCGCTGCGGAGTATGACGGCGATATATAAATAATAATAACACACATTGTACAGCGCTGCGGAGTATGACAGCGATATATAAATAATAATAATAACACATTGTACAGCGCTGCGAGTATGACGGCGATATATAAATAATAATAATAACACACATTGTACAGCGCTGCGGAGTATGACGGCGATATATAAATAATAATAACACACATTGTACAGCGCTGCGGAGTATGACGGCGATATATAAATAATAATAAACACATTGGTACAGCGCTGCGGAGTATGACGGCGATATATAAATAATAATAACACATTGTACAGCGCTGCGGAGTATGACGGCGATATATAAATAATAATAACACATTGTACAGCACTGCGGAGTATGACGGCGATATATAAATAATAATAACACACATTGTACAGCGCTGCGGAGTATGACGGCGATATATAAATAATAATAACACACATTGTACAGCGCTGCGGAGTATGACGGCGATATATAAATAATAATAATAACACACATTGTACAGCGCTGGCGGAGTATGACGGCGATATATAAATAATAATAACACACATTGTACAGCGCTGCGGAGTATGACGGCGATATATAAATAATAATAATAACACACATTGTACAGCGCTGCGGAGTATGACGGCGATATATAAATAATAATAATAACACATTGTACAGCGCTGCGGAGTATGACGGCGATATATAAATAATAATAATAACACACATTGTACAGCGCTGCGGAGTATGACGGCGATATATAAATAATAATAACACATTGTACAGCGCTGCGGAGTATGACGGCGATATATAAATAATAATAATAACACACATTGTACAGCGCTGCGGAGTATGACGGCGATATATAAATAATAATAATAACACATTGTACAGCGCTGCGGAGTATGACGGCGATATATAAATAATAATAACACACATTGTACAGCGCTGCGGAGTATGACAGCGATATATAAATAATAATAATAACACACATTGTACATCGCTGCGGAGTATGACGGCGATATATAAATAATAATAATAACACACATTGTACAGCGCTGCGGAGTATGACGGTGATATATAAATAATAATAACACACATTGTACAGCGCTGCGGAGTATGACGGCGATATATAAATAATAATAACACACATTGTACAGCGCTGCGGAGTATGACGGCGATATATAAATAATAATAATAACACATTGTACAGCGCTGCGGAGTATGACGCCGATATATAAATAATAATAACACACATTGTACAGCGCTGCGGAGTATGACGGCGATATATAAATAATAATAACACACATTGTACAGCGCTGCGGAGTATGACGGCGATATATAAATAATAATAACACATTGTACAGCGCTGCGGAGTATGACGGCGATATATAAATAATAATAATAACACATTGTACAGCGCTGCGGAGTATGACGGCGATATATAAATAATAATAATAACACATTGTACAGCGCTGCGGAGTATGACGGTGATATATAAATAATAATAATAACACACATTGTACAGCGCTGCGGAGTATGACGGCGATATATAAATAATAATAACACACATTGTACAGCGCTGCGGAGTATGACGGCGATATATAAATAATAATAATACACATTGTACAGCGCTGCGGAGTATGACGGCGATATATAAATAATAATAACACACTGTACAGCGCTGCGGAGTATGACGGCGATATATAAATAATAATAACACACATTGTACAGCGCTGCGGAGTATGACAGCGATATATAAATAATAATAACACATTGTACAGCGCTGCGGAGTATGACGGCGATATATAAATAATAATAATAACACATTGTACAGCGCTGCGGAGTATGACAGCGATATATAAATAATAATAACACATTGTACAGCGCTGCGGAGTATGACGGCGATATATAAATAATAACACACATTGTACAGCGCTGCGGAGTATGACGGCGATATATAAATAATAATAATAACACACATTGTACAGCGCTGCGGAGTATGACGGCGATATATAAATAATAATAACACATTGTACAGCGCTGCGGAGTATGACGGCGATATATAAATAATAATAACACACATTGTACAGCGCTGCGGAGTATGACGGTGATATATAAATAATAATAACACATTGTACAGCGCTGCGGAGTATGACAGCGATATATAAATAATAATAATAACACATTGTACAGCGCTGCGGAGTATGACGGTGATATATAAATAATAATAACACATTGTACAGCGCTGCGGAGTATGACGGCGATATATAAATAATAATAACACATTGTACAGCGCTGCGGAGTATGACGGCGATATATAAATAATAATAACACATTGTACAGCGCTGCGGAGTATGACGGCGATATATAAATAATAATAACACACATTGTACAGCGCTGCGGAGTATGACGGCGATATATAAATAATAATAATAACACATTGTACAGCGCTGCGGAGTATGACGGCGATATATAAATAATAATAACACACATTGTACAGCGCTGCGGAGTATGACAGCGATATATAAATAATAATAACACATTGTACAGCGCTGCGGAGTATGACGGCGATATATAAATAATAATAACACACATTGTACAGCGCTGCGGAGTATGACGGCGATATATAAATAATAATAATAACACATTGTACAGCGCTGCGGAGTATGACGGCGATATATAAATAATAATAACACACATTGTACAGCGCTGCGGAGTATGACGGCGATATATAAATAATAATAACACACATTGTACAGCGCTGCGGAGTATGACGGCGATATATAAATAATAATAACACATTGTACAGCGCTGCGGAGTATGACGGTGATATATAAATAATAATAACACACATTGTACAGCGCTGCGGAGTATGACGGCGATATATAAATAATAATAATAACACATTGTACAGCGCTGCGGAGTATGACGGCGATATATAAATAATAATAACACACATTGTACAGCGCTGCGGAGTATGACGGCGATATATAAATAATAATAACACATTGTACAGCGCTGCGGAGTATGACGGCGATATATAAATAATAATAACACACATTGTACAGCGCTGCGGAGTATGACGGCGATATATAAATAATAATAACACACATTGTACAGCGCTGCGGAGTATGACGGCGATATATAAATAATAATAATAACACACATTGTACAGCGCTGCGGAGTATGACGGCGATATATAAATAATAATAATAACACATTGTACAGCGCTGCGGAGTATGACGGCGATATATAAATAATAATAACACACATTGTACAGCGCTGCGGAGTATGACGGCGATATATAAATAATAATAACACATTGTACAGCGCTGCGGAGTATGACGGCGATATATAAATAATAATAACACATTGTACAGCGCTGCGGAGTATGACGGCGATATATAAATAATAATAACACATTGTACAGCGCCACGGAGCATGACGGCGATATATAAATAATAATAACACACATTGTACAGCGCTGCGGAGTATGACGGCGATATATAAATAATAATAACACACATTGTACAGCGCTGCGGAGTATGATGGCGATATATAAATAATAATAACACACATTGTACAGCGCTGCGGAGTATGACGGCGATATATAAATAATAATAATAACACATTGTACAGCGCTGCGGAGTATGACGGCGATATATAAATAATAATAATAACACACATTGTACAGTGCTGCGGAGTATGACGGTGATATATAAATAATAATAACACATTGTACAGCGCTGCGGAGTATGATGGCGATATATAAATAATAATAACACACATTGTACAGCGCTGCGGAGTATGACGGCGATATATAAATAATAATAATAACACATTGTACAGCGCTGCGGAGTATGACGGCGATATATAAATAATAATAATAACACACATTGTACAGCGCTGCGGAGTATGACGGCGATATATAAATAATGATAACAAACATTGTACAGCGCTGCGGAGTATGACGGCGATATATAAATAATAATAATAACACATTGTACAGCGCTGCGGAGTATGACGGCGATATATAAATAATAATAATAACACATTGTACAGCGCTGCGGAGTATGACGGCGATATATAAATAATAATAATAACACACATTGTACAGCGCTGCGGAGTATGACGGTGATATATAAATAATAGTAATAACACATTGTACAGCGCTGCGGAGTATGACGGCGATATATAAATAATAATAACACATTGTACAGCGCTGCGGAGTATGACGGCGATATATAAATAATAATAACACACATTGTACAGCGCCGTGGAGTATGACGGCGATATATAAATAATAATAATAACACATTGTACAGCGCTGCGGAGTATGACGGCGATATATAAATAATAATAACACATTGTACAGCGCTGCGGAGTATGACGGCGATATATAAATAATAATAACACATTGTACAGCGCTGCGGAGTATGACGGCGATATATAAATAATAATAACACACATTGTACAGCGCTGCGGAGTATGACGGCGATATATAAATAATAATAACACACATTGTACAGCGCTGTGGAGTATGACGGCGATATATAAATAATAATAATAACACATTGTACAGCGCTGCGGAGTATGACGGCGATATATAAATAATAATAACACACATTGTACAGCGCTGCGGAGTATGACGGCGATATATAAATAATAATAACACACATTGTACAGCGCTGCGGAGTATGACGGCGATATATAAATAATAATAACACACATTGTACAGCGCCGCGGAGTATGACGGCGATATATAAATAATAATAATAATAACACATTGTACAGCGCTGTGGAGTATGACGGCGATATATAAATAATAATAACACACATTGTACAGCGCTGCGGAGTATGACGGCGATATATAAATAATAATAACACACATTGTACAGCGCTGCGGAGTATGACGGCGATATATAAATAATAATAACACACATTGTACAGCGCTGCGGAGTATGACGGCGATATATAAATAATAGTAACACACATTGTACAGCGCTGCGGAGTATGACGGCGATATATAAATAATAATAATAACACACATTGTACAGCGCTGCGGAGTATGACGGCGATATATAAATAATAATAACACACATTGTACAGCGCTGCGGAGTATGACGGCGATATATAAATAATAATAATAACACACATTGTACAGCGCTGCGGAGTATGACGGTGATATATAAATAATAATAACAAACATTGTACAACGCTGCGGAGTATGATGGCGATATATAAATAATAATAATAACACACATTGTACAGCGCTGCGGAGTATGACGGCGATATATAAATAATAATAACACACATTGTACAGCGCTGCGGAGTATGACGGCGATATATAAATAATAATAACACACATTGTACAGCGCTGCGGAGTATGACGGCGATATATAAATAATAGTAACACACATTGTACAGCGCTGCGGAGTATGACGGTGATATATAAATAATAATAATAACACATTGTACAGCGCTGCGGAGTATGACGGTGATATATAAATAATAATAACAAACATTGTACAACGCTGCGGAGTATGACGGCGATATATAAATAATAATAACACACATTGTACAGCGCTGCGGAGTATGACGGCGATATATAAATAATAATAACACACATTGTACAGCGCTGCGGAGTATGACGGTGATATATAAATAATAATAACACATTGTACAGCGCTGCGGAGTATGACGGCGATATATAAATAATAATAACACACATTGTACAGCGCTGCGGAGTATGACGGCGATATATAAATAATAATAACACACATTGTACAGCGCTGCGGAGTATGACGGTGATATATAAATAATAATAATAACACATTGTACAGCGCTGCGGAGTATGACAGCGATATATAAATAATAATAATAACACACATTGTACAGCGCTGCGGAGTATGACGGCGATATATAAATAATAATAACACATTGTACAGCGCTGCGGAGTATGACGGCGATATATAAATAATAATAACACACATTGTACAGCGCTGCGGAGTATGACGGTGATATATAAATAATAATAACACATTGTACAGCGCTGCGGAGTATGACGGCGATATATAAATAATAATAATAACACACATTGTACAGCGCTGCGGAGTATGACGGCGATATATAAATAATAATAACACATTGTACAGCGCTGCGGAGTATGACGGCGATATATAAATAATAATAATAACACACATTGTACAGCGCTGCGGAGTATGACGGCGATATATAAATAATAGTAACACACATTGTACAGCGCTGCGGAGTATGACGGCGATATATAAATAATAATAACACATTGTACAGCGCTGCGGAGTATGACGGCGATATATAAATAATAATAACACATTGTACAGCGCTGCGGAGTATGACGGCGATATATAAATAATAATAACACACATTGTACAGCGCTGCGGAGTATGACGGCGATATATAAATAATAATAACACACATTGTACAGCGCTGCGGAGTATGACGGCGATATATAAATAATAATAACACACATTGTACAGCGCTGCGGAGTATGACGGCGATATATAAATAATAATAATAACACACATTGTACAGCGCTGCGGAGTATGACGGTGATATATAAATAATAATAACACATTGTACAGCGCTGCGGAGTATGACGGCGATATATAAATAATAATAACACATTGTACAGCGCTGCGGAGTATGACGGTGATATATAAATAATAATAATAACACACATTGTACAGCGCTGCGGAGTATGACGGCGATATATAAATAATAATAATAACACATTGTACAGCGCTGCGGAGTATTACAGCGATATATAAATAATAATAATAGCACACATTGTACAGCGCTGCGGAGTATGACGGCGATATATAAATAATAATAACACATTGTACAGCGCTGCGGAGTATGACGGCGATATATAAATAATAATAACACACATTGTACAGCGCTGCGGAGTATGACGGCGATATATAAACAATAATAACACACATTGTACAGCGCTGCGGAGTATGACGGCGATATATAAATAATAATAACACACATTGTACAGCGCTGCGGAGTATGACGGCGATATATAAATAATAATAATAACACACATTGTACAGCGCTGCGGAGTATGACGGTGATATATAAATAATAATAACACACATTGTACAGCGCTGCGGAGTATGACGGCGATATATAAATAATAATAACACATTGTACAGCGCCACGGAGCATGACGGCGATATATAAATAATAATAACACACATTGTACAGCGCTGCGGAGTATGACGGCGATATATAAATAATAATAACACACATTGTACAGCGCTGCGGAGTATGACGGCGATATATAAATAATAATAACACACATTGTACAGCACTGCGGAGTATGACGGCGATATATAAATAATAATAATAACACATTGTACAGCGCTGCGGAGTATGATGGCGATATATAAATAATAATAACACACATTGTACAGCGCTGCGGAGTATGACGGCGATATATAAATAATAATAACACACATTGTACAGCGCTGCGGAGTATGACGGCGATATATAAATAATAATAACACACATTGTACAGCGCTGCGGAGTATGACGGCGATATATAAATAATAATAATAACACACATTGTACAGCGCTGCGGAGTATGACGGCGATATATAAATAATAATAACACACATTGTACAGCGCTGCGGAGTATGACGGCGATATATAAATAATAATAACACACATTGTACAGCGCTGCGGAGTATGACGGCGATATATAAATAATAATAACACACATTGTACAGCACTGCGGAGTATGACGGCGATATATAAATAATAATAATAACACATTGTACAGCGCTGCGGAGTATGATGGCGATATATAAATAATAATAACACACATTGTACAGCGCTGCGGAGTATGACGGCGATATATAAATAATAATAACACACATTGTACAGCGCTGCGGAGTATGACGGCGATATATAAATAATAATAATAACACATTGTACAGCGCTGTGGAGTATGACGGCGATATATAAATAATAATAATAACACACATTGTACAGCGCTGCGGAGTATGACGGCGATATATAAATAATAATAACACACATTGTACAGCGCTGCGGAGTATGACGGCGATATATAAATAATAATAATAACACATTGTACAGCGCTGCGGAGTATGACGGCGATATATAAATAATAATAATAACACACATTGTACAGCGCTGCGGAGTATGACGGCGATATATAAATAATAATAACACACATTGTACAGCGCTGCGGAGTATGACGGCGATATATAAATAATAATAATAACACATTGTACAGCGCTGCGGAGTATGACGGCGATATATAAATAATGATAACAAACATTGTACAGCGCTGCGGAGTATGACGGCGATATATAAATAATAATAACACACTGTACAGCGCTGCGGAGTATGACGGCGATATATAAATAATAATAATAACACACATTGTACAGCGCTGCGGAGTATGACGCCGATATATAAATAATAATAACACATTGTACAGCGCTGCGGAGTATGACGGCGATATATAAATAATAATAACACACATTGTACAGCGCTGCAGAGTATGACGGCGATATATAAATAATAATAATAATAACACACATTGTACAGCGCTGCGGAGTATGACGGCGATATATAAATAATAATAACACATTGTACAGCGCTGCGGAGTATGACGGTGATATATAAATAATAATAACACATTGTACAGCGCTGCGGAGTATGACGGCGATATATAAATAATAATAACACACATTGTACAGCGCTGCGGAGTATGACGGCGATATATAAATAATAATAATAACACACATTGTACAGCGCTGCGGAGTATGACGGCGATATATAAATAATAATAATAACACACATTGTACAGCGCTGCGGAGTATGACAGCGATATATAAATAATAATAACACACATTGTACAGCGCTGCGGAGTATGACGGTGATATATAAATAATAATAATAACACATTGTACAGCGCTGCGGAGTATGACGGTGATATATAAATAATAATAACACACATTGTACAGCGCTGCGGAGTATGACGGCGATATATAAATAATAATAACACACATTGTACAGCGCTGCGGAGTATGACGGCGATATATAAATAATAATAACACACATTGTACAGCGCTGCGGAGTATGACGGCGATATATAAATAATAATAACACACATTGTACAGCGCTGCGGAGTATGACGGCGATATATAAATAATAATAACACACATTGTACAGCGCTGCGGAGTATGATGGCGATATATAAATAATAATAACACATTGTACAGCGCTGCGGAGTATGACGGCGATATATAAATAATAATAACACACATTGTACAGCGCTGCGGAGTATGACGGCGATATATAAATAATAATAATAACACATTGTACAGCGCTGCGGAGTATGACAGCGATATATAAATAATAATAATAATAACACGTTGTACAGCGCTGCGGAGTATGACGGCGATATATAAATAATAATAACACATTGTACAGCGCTGCGGAGTATGACGGCGATATATAAATAATAATAACACACATTGTACAGCGCTGCGGAGTATGACGGCGATATATAAATAATAATAACACACATTGTACAGCGCTGCGGAGTATGACGGTGATATATAAATAATAATAACACACATTGTACAGCGCTGCGGAGTATGACGGCGATATATAAATAATAATAACACACATTGTACAGCGCTGCGGAGTATGACGGCGATATATAAATAATAATAATAACACATTGTACAGCGCTGCGGAGTATGACGGTGATATATAAATAATAATAACACACATTGTACAGCGCTGCGGAGTATGACGGCGATATATAAATAATAATAACACATTGTACAGCGCTGCGGAGTATGACAGCGATATATAAATAATAATAACACACATTGTACAGCGCTGCGGAGTATGACGGCGATATATAAATAATAATAACACATTGTACAGCGCTGCGGAGTATGACGGCGATATATAAATAATAATAACACACATTGTACAGCGCTGCGGAGTATGACGGCGATATATAAATAATAATAACACATTGTGCAGCGCTGCGGAGTATGACGGCGATATATAAATAATAATAACACACATTGTACAGCGCTGCGGAGTATGACGGCGATATATAAATAATAATAACACACATTGTACAGCGCTGCGGAGTATGACGCCGATATATAAATAATAATAACACATTGTACAGCGCTGCGGAGTATGACGGCGATATATAAATAATAATAATAACACATTGTACAGCGCTGCGGAGTATGACGGCGATATATAAATAATAATAACACACATTGTACAGCGCTGCGGAGTATGACGGCGATATATAAATAATAATAATAACACACATTGTACAGCGCTGCGGAGTATGACGGTGATATATAAATAATAATAACACATTGTACAGCGCTGCGGAGTATGACGGTGATATATAAATAATAATAATAACACACATTGTACAGCGCTGCGGAGTATGACGGCGATATATAAATAATAATAATAACACACATTGTACAGCGCTGCGGAGTATGACGGTGATATATAAATAATAATAACACATTGTACAGCGCTGCGGAGTATGACGGCGATATATAAATAATAACACACATTGTACAGCGCTGCGGAGTATGGCGGCGATATATAAATAATAATAACACACATTGTACAGCGCTGCGGAGTATGACAGCGATATATAAATAATAATAATAACACACATTGTACAGCGCTGCGGAGTATGACGGCGATATATAAATAATAATAACACACATTGTACAGCGCTGCGGAGTATGACAGCGATATATAAATAATAATAATAACACACATTGTACAGCGCTGCGGAGTATGACGGCGATATATAAATAATAATAATAACACATTGTACAGCGCTGCGGAGTATGACGGCGATATATAAATAATAATAATAACACACATTGTACAGCGCTGCGGAGTATGACGGCGATATATAAATAATAGTAACACACATTGTACAGCGCTGCGGAGTATGACGGCGATATATAAATAATAATAACACATTGTACAGCGCTGCGGAGTATGATGGCGATATATAAATAATAATAACACACATTGTACAGCGCTGCGGAGTATGACGGTGATATATAAATAATAATAACACACATTGTACAGCGCTGCGGAGTATGACGGCGATATATAAATAATAATAATAACACACATTGTACAGCGCTGCGGAATATGACGGTGATATATAAATAATAATAACACACATTGTACAGCGCTGCGGAGTATGACGGCGATATATAAATAATAATAATAACACATTGTACAGCGCTGCGGAGTATGACAGCGATATATAAATAATAATAACACACATTGTACAGCGCTGCGGAGTATGACGGCGATATATAAATAATAATAACACACTGTACAGCGCTGCGGAGTATGACGGCGATATATAAATAATAATAATAACACACATTGTACAGCGCTGCGGAGTATGACGGCGATATATAAATAATAATAATAACACACATTGTACAGCGCTGCGGAGTATGACGGCGATATATAAATAATAATAACACACATTGTACAGCGCTGCGGAGTATGACAGCGATATATAAATAATAATAATAGCACACATTGTACAGCGCTGCGGAGTATGACGGCGATATATAAATAATAATAACACATTGTACAGCGCTGCGGAGTATGACGGCGATATATAAATAATAATAACACACATTGTACAGCGCTGCGGAGTATGACGGCGATATATAAATAATAATAATAACACACATTGTACAGCGCTGCGGAGTATGACGGCGATATATAAATAATAATAATAACACATTGTACAGCGCTGCGGAGTATGACGGCGATATATAAATAATAACACACATTGTACAGCGCTGCGGAGTATGACGGTGATATATAAATAATAATAATAACACATTGTACAGCGCTGCGGAGTATGACGGTGATATATAAATAATAGTAACACACATTGTACAGCGCTGCGGAGTATGACGGTGATATATAAATAATAATAATAACACACATTGTACAGCGCTGCGGAGTATGACGGTGATATATAAATAATAATAACACATTGTACAGCGCTGCGGAGTATGACGGCGATATATAAATAATAATAACACATTGTACAGCGCTGCGGAGTATGACGGCGATATATAAATAATAATAATAACACACATTGTACAGCGCTGCGGAGTATGACGGCGATATATAAATAATAATAACACATTGTACAGCGCTGCGGAGTATGACGGCGATATATAAATAATAATAATAACACACATTGTACAGCGCTGCGGAGTATGACGGCGATATATAAATAATAATAACACATTGTACAGCGCTGCGGAGTATGACGGCGATATATAAATAAGAATAACACACATTGTACAGCGCTGCGGAGTATGACAGCGATATATAAATAATAATAACACATTGTACAGCGCTGCGGAGTATGACGGCGATATATAAATAATAATAACACATTGTACAGCGCTGCGGAGTATGACGGCGATATATAAATAATAATAACACACATTGTACAGCGCTGCGGAGTATGACGGCGATATATAAATAATAATAACACACATTGTACAGCGCTGCGGAGTATGACGGCGATATATAAATAATAATAACACACATTGTACAGCGCTGCGGAGTATGACGGCGATATATAAATAATAATAACACATTGTACAGCGCTGCGGAGTATGACGGCGATATATAAATAATAATAATAACACACATTGTACAGCGCTGCGGAGTATGACGGCGATATATAAATAATAATAACACATTGTACAGCGCTGCGGAGTATGACGGCGATATATAAATAATAATAACACATTGTACAGCGCTGCGGAGTATGACGGCGATATATAAATAATAATAACACACATTGTACAGCGCTGCGGAGTATGACGGCGATATATAAATAATAATAACACATTGTACAGCACTGCGGAGTATGACAGCGATATATAAATAATAATAACACACATTGTACAGCGCTGCGGAGTATGACGGCGATATATAAATAATAATAACACACATTGTACAGCGCTGCGGAGTATGACGGCGATATATAAATAATAATAACACACATTGTACAGCGCTGCGGAGTATGACGGCGATATATAAATAATAATAACACATTGTACAGCGCTGCGGAGTATGACGGCGATATATAAATAATAATAACACATTGTACAGCGCTGCGGAGTATGACGGCGATATATAAATAATAATAATAATAACACATTGTACAGCGCTGCGGAGTATGACGGCGATATATAAATAATAACACACATTGTACAGCGCCGCGGAGTATGACGGCGATATATAAATAATAATAATAACACATTGTACAGCGCTGCGGAGTATGACGGTGATATATAAATAATAATAACACACATTGTACAGCGCTGCGGAGTATGACGGTGATATATAAATAATAATAACACACATTGTACAGCGCTGCGGAGTATGACGGTGATATATAAATAATAATAACACACATTGTACAGCGCTGCGGAGTATGACGGCGATATATAAATAATAATAACACATTGTACAGCGCTGCGGAGTATGACGGCGATATATAAATAATAATAACACATTGTACAGCGCTGCGGAGTATGACGGCGATATATAAATAATAATAACACATTGTACAGCGCTGCGGAGTATGACGGCGATATATAAATAATAATAACACATTGTACAGCGCTGCGGAGTATGACGTTTATTTATATAGCGCCAGCAGATACTGTAGAGATGTTACAACGGGGAGAGTGAAAATGAACGATAACATTAACCCCTTAATGACCTTTGACTGTCCTGAACCGTCATTAAATTAAATAAGCTTCACGATCCCTTTCCTCGCTGTAACGCCGAGGTCGGCATCAGGGGCCGTGTCTGGCCCCTCCCCAGTGTATGGCGGCGGACGCCCGTTTAAAAAGAGTTTAGGAGGCGATCAACGATCACCTCCTAAACTTCAATGGTGTCGCTGAAATTCCTCGATCAGGAGACATTCAGCGACACGGAACACTCTCGCTCGCTCACAACCACCACTGCCAGTGATTCTGCCACTCGCAAGATGGCGGCACCCTTAAAAAAAACAATCAAGCTGAACAGAATCCTCAGGAGAGTCTCTCCAGACCCTCTAGAGAACTCTGGCTCCACTTGCAGGTTAAATACGGGTACTGCACTCAACCATGCAAGTCAATGGAGCCCAGCTCTCTAATCACTGTGATTAGTAAAATACCATATTATAAAAATAATGGAAAAAAAATTGCTTAAAAAAAACAAACATGTGCTAACATATAAAAATAAGTATGCAGTGATGTCATCAGAGGAACCATCCAGTACCAGCAAAATGTAAAAAAACCCAAAAAAGTCCAAAAAATAATAAAATAACTAAAATAAAAAAGAAAGTTTATTATTTTGATCAAGTGCTAAATTTGTGTGAAAAAAAAAAAACTACCACAAACTGTTGCATGGAAAGGGTTAAAATACCAGCGTTTGAAATACTTTGCGGTGTGTCTAGTTTTCATAAATATATGGTTTGAATGGGTTAAATTGAAGTATCCGGCTTCAGCGACGGTCCAAAGAGGAGATGGGGGCAGAATGACCGGATTTGGAAATCATAAAACGCTGCTTGTACTTATTGCCCAATAACTTACAAAAAACAGCAAAAAAACATAAAACCGCTGGGTCTAAGCTTTTTTCTTTACTTCCTGTTGTAGGCGAGTAAAAGATTTTTCAAATAAAAGTCATGAAAGGTGTTTTTTTTTCAAAATTCCACCATGTTTTTTTTTTTTTGTTTTTTTTTATGGGAAATTAGATAATATGCTCAAAACTATGATATCTGAAGAAAGCCCTTCTTGCCCTGAAAAAACCCCCAACATATAACCTGCGTGGGTTCAGTAAACGAGCGAGGAGAAAATGACAGCTGAACACCAGCGCCGCAAAAGGGGTTAAAACAGCCTCGGCCCCAAAGGGTGCAAAAAGAAAAAATAAGCCCGGTCCTTAAGGGGTTAAAACTGACCGTATATAGATTAACCACAACGTGATAGGAGGAGCGGCCCTGATCCCAGGAGCTTACAATCTATCGGCCCCTTCACTGCTACTAACCAGTCAGCAGGGGGTCTGAATAACCGAGCCTTCTGCCCCCTTTTGGTGACCTTGATGCCCCGTTAGGCCTCTCCACCGCTTTATTAACCATTTCCTCAACACGTTTATTTCAGTAATAAGGGAGTTTAGCCGCGCGGCCAATGCCTGCGCAGGGATCTCTGGGTCACACTGGGATCCAGTAGATCCCCTCAGGTCACAGCGATCTGTCTAATTACACCGCGCCGGGTAAAAGTGTCTAAAAATGGGTCACTTTCCCCAGATTCTACCGGTTACGGTTCTGTACAGCAAGGGTTAAACTGTTTATTAAATGACTGAATGTATGCGGAAGCCCACCTTACGTGCCCTATAGGGGGTAAATATGGGAATGTATAGTGGGGGGGGCTGCGCTGCCGGGGGCAGTCGGTGTGTATTTTGGGACAGGGACAGCTGCAGCGTGTTTTCCTGGGGTCAGTCACAGACCCCTTGCCTGTCACATCCGGCAGCTGCAGCCAAAGCCGCCGAGACATGGAGGGGCCGACGACGGCAGGAGCCCTGATACTGCTCCTCTGGGGGACCCTGCTTCAAGGTGGGTGGGAGACGTAACACAGAATGGGGCAAATATGGGGGGCTGCAGGGAGACGGTCTAGCCGGGGGCAAGCGACAGGGTGGTGAGAGGGTAAACCGGGGAGATCAGGAGGAGAGAAGGGCTCAGGAGTAGACAGCATGAATACTTACTCAGTGCTCTGAATAGGAATGGGTTAATCCAAGGGTTAATCCTGATTTTATTCTCTGCTCTGGCAGGGAATGGGTTAACTTGAGTTTAGTAGCGATCGTACTCTGCTGGTGAGTGGCATAGAATGTGTTAATGTTGGGGTTAATAACAATTTAACAATTGGTTGGTGATTAGCAGGGAATGGGTTAACCCCGGGATTAATAATGATTTAACTGCTGACTGGCAGTGAACGAGTTAACACTGGGGCTACTAGTGATTTAACCCTCTGCTGTGATTGGCAGGGAATGGGTTAACACTGTGCGTACTTGCGATTTAACCCCTGTCTGCTGGGAATTGGCAGGGAATGAGTTAACGCTCACCGTTATACCGCCCTCTGGTGGTTGGCATGAAGTCAGTTAATGTTGGGAGATAACTGATTTAACTCTTTGGCTGCTGGGACTAATGCATTGGGTGCAGGCAGTCAAAGGGTAAATGGCAATTTAACCCTTTGCTCCCAGCAGTTTTACCCTTGCTCAGGATATTCAGCAAAACAAGAGATCAGCGCATGCCCAGCCGGTACTCCCTGTAAACACTACTTCCAGCCCCCATCACGGGTAGTACTGGGACCATCACACTATCCGTCACCCTAACACGGCTGTATTGTGTCCCGTGGCCCTGCACTGCCTTATACCCCCTGAGACTCTCCCACAATGTAGCCCCCTCTCTGGATGCTGTGAATGGGGCCCCCTGTGAGAGACCCCCCCCAAAAGGCGATAAATACAGGGTTTGTGGTTGGAACAAAGGATATGGCAGGGTCTTGGAGGCCGCAGAGCAGAGTATGTGTGTTAGTGTACGGTGTTAGAGGGAGTGTGTGACTGTATGGTGTTAGAGTGAGTGTTAGTGTATGGTGTCAAAGTGTGTGAGTGTTAGTGTATGGTGGTAGAGTGTGTGAGTGTTAGTGTACGGTGTTAGAGGGAGTGTGTGTTAGTGTATGGTGTCAGAGTGTGTGAGTGTGAGTGTATGGTGTTAGGGTGTGTGAGTGTATGGTGGTAGAGTGTGTGAGTGTTAGTGTACGGTGTTAGAGGGAGTGTGTGTGAGTGAATGGTGTCAGAGTGTGTGAGTGTGAGTGTATGATGTTAGAGTGTGTGAGTGTGAGTGAATGGTGTCAGAGTGTGTGAGTGTGAGTGTATGGTGTAATAGAGATACTAAACATTAACCCTTTGTGACTCGTTTTCCTGTTCCCTGCCAGGCACCGGAGCCAATACCTCTGAAGGGCTGCTCAGAGACAAGCTCTTCAAAAATTACAACGCCAACGTCCGGCCCACGAGGGCCCACAGCGAGCAGGTGACCGTGCAGGTGGGAATGACCCTGTCCCAGCTCATAAGTCTGGTAAGGAACAAGCATTTAATGTCCAACGTGAGAAACGGCCGCAGCGTCCCTCTTTGGTCTCGGGGTCAGAGTTGCCAGGAATATACCCCATAACAATAGCACCACCTGACCCTACATCTAGGGGGTAATCACTGAGCCCCTGGGCAATCTCTGTGTGCATTATGGGAACTTACCCAGGGGTCATCACTAAGCCTCTCTCACTCGCTCCTATCTCTCCATAGAAAGAGAAGAATGAGGAGCTCACTACCAAAGTATATCTGAACTTGGTAAGTACAGCGGCTGTACGGTGCCGGCGTGTCATTATCCCCTGCTGTACGGTACCGGCGTGTCATTATCTCCCGCTGCACGGTACCGGCGTGTCATTATCTCCCGCTGCACGGTACCGGCGTGTCATTATCTCCCGCTGTACGGTACCGGCGTGTCATTATCTCCCGCTGTACGGTACCGGCGTGTCATTATCCCCTGCTGTACGGTACCGGCGTGTCATTATCTCCCGCTGTACGGTACCGGCGTGTCATTATCTCCCGCTGTACAGTACCGGCGTGTCATTATCCCCCGCTGTACGGTACCGGCGTGTCATTATCCCCCGCTGTACGGTACCGGCGTGTCATTATCTCCCGCTGTACGGTAGCGGCGTGTCATTATCTCCCGCTGTACGGTGCCGGCGTGTCATTATCCCCCGCTGTACGGTACCGGCGTGTCATTATCTCCCGCTGTACGGTACCGGCGTGTCATTATCCCCCGCTGTACGGTACCGGCGTGTCATTATCCCCCACTGTACGGTACCGGCGTGTCATTATCCCCCGCTGTACGGTACCGGCGTGTCATTATCTCCCGCTGTACGGTACCGGCGTGTCATTATCCCCCGCTGTACGGTACCGGCGTGTCATTATCCCCCGCTGTACGGTACCGGCGTGTCATTATCCCCCGCTGTACGGTACCGGCGTGTCATTATCTCCCGCTGTACGGTACCGGCGTGTCATTATCCCCCGCTGTACGGTACCGGCGTGTCATTATCCCCCGCTGTACGGTACCGGCGTGTCTTTATCTCCCGCTGTACGGTACCGGCGTGTCATTATCTCCCGCTGCACGGTACCGGCGTGTCATTATCTCCCGCTGCACGGTACCGGCGTGTCATTATCTCCCGCTGCACGGTACAGGCGTGTCATTATCTCCCTCTCCGGTACCGGCGTGTCATTATCTCCCGCTGTACGGTACCGGCGTGTCATTATCTCCCGCTGTACGGTACCGGCGTGTCATTATCTCCCGCTGTACGGTACCGGCGTGTCATTATCCCCCGCTGTACGGTACCGGGGTGTCATTATCTCCCGCTGTACGGTACCGGCGTGTCATTATCTCCTGCTGCACGGTACAGGCGTGTCATTATCTCCCTCTCCGGTACCGGCGTGTCATTATCTCCCGCTGTACGGTACCGGCGTGTCATTATCTCCCTATCCCGGAACCGGCGTGTCATTATCTCCCGCTGTACGGTACCGGCGTGTCATTATCTCCGTTTCTCCCAGGCCTGGATGGATTACCGCCTCTCTTGGGATCCCGCGGCACACAGTGGGATTATATCCCTTCGCATATCCTCCGGGAGCGTATGGAAACCAGATATCGTCCTCATGAACAAGTGAGGGGGCCGTAGGGGGGATAACATTTGGGCCCAATATCTGCTGTTACCCGTTTGTAACTCTCTTTATTCCTCCCCAATCCCCCAACTCGCGTCTCGCACAGCAATGACGGTGAGTTTGACATGGCTCTGGATGTAGATGTTTTAGTGACTGCAGACGGGAGCGTCACATGGGAGCCCCCAGGCCTCTTCCGCAGCAGCTGCAGCATTGAGGTGAGCGTCCAGACGGGCAGCGTGGGGGTCCTAGGGGTATCCGTGAGCTCGTCGTTCTAGCGGTACTGGACCCCGCTCTGGGAGAAAGTAGCGTTATTATTGTTACAGTGCGGGGGATTGTGTCCAGTGTAACAGTCCTAGGGGTTTAGAATGTGATGTAAGTTCTACGGTTCTAGGCTGTCAGGTTCTGGAGAGGTCACCAGCGGCACTGGTTCTCTCCCCACAGGTCCAGTACTATCCCTTCGACTGGCAGAACTGCAGCATGGTGTTCCGGTCCAACACCTACTCGGCAGAGGAGGTGACGCTCGTCCACCCCAGGGACGCAAACGGACAGGAGGTGAAACAGGCGGTGATTTTCCCCAACACGTTTGAGGGTGAGAGACGGGGCGTCAGGTCGTTAACGGCATGTTTGGGGGTCGACGAGTCAGGGGTAGATGGGAGGAGCTTGGAGCCCGGGACGTGGGCGTTATTTCCAGTATCGACCTCAACTGACCAATGAGGCGGCCGTATCCAGTGCGAGGCGAGGGGTCCACGTCTTACGGCATTTGTATCCCGCAGAGAACGGCCAGTGGGAGATCCGTCACCGCGCGGCCCGCAAGAACACAAACCCTTCAGACCCGTCCTACGAGGACATCACGTTTTACCTGGTCATTCGCCGGAAACCGCTCTTCTACATCGTGAACGTCATCGTCCCCTGCATTCTTATCACCATACTGGCTATTTTCGTCTTCTACCTCCCCCCGGACGCAGGTTAGAACCATAATCCTAGAGTAAGATGTCTGAGCCGGTGGCCCCCCCCCCGGGTAGGGAAGCCCTCACTCCTCTCCACATCTTACCTGGCTCTTTAGTAGGAATGAGAGATGGCGGAGGGACTGTTACGTGTGGGCTGTGAACGCGTCCATCTACAATCAGCCATAAGCATCACCCACCCCGCGATCTTTCTTCTTTCCTCAGGTGAGAAGATGACTCTGTCTATCTTTGCTCTCCTCACCCTCACTGTCTTTCTGCTGCTTCTGGCTGATAAAGTCCCCGAGACCTCCTTGGCTGTTCCCATCATCGTTAATTACCTCATGTTCACTATGACTCTCGTCACCTTCTCTGTCATTCTGAGTGTTGTAGTCCTGAATCTACATCACCGCTCCCCCAACACGCACCACATGCCTCAGTGGGTGCGGCAGGTAACTCATGTCTGTCTACGGGTGGGATGTTATCACCTATGGTACCTATGGGCTGACTTCATCCCCTAAATCCTCCATCTCTTCCATCTTTTTCCGCTTCATAGTGTCCTTCTCCATCATTTTCCTCCTTTCATTCCGTCTCCTTCCATCATTTTCCTGCTTCCATCATTTTCCTCCTTTCATTCCGTCTCCTTCCATCATTTTCCTCCTTCCATCATTTTCCTCCTTTCATACTATCTCTTTCCATCATTTTCCTCCTTTCATACTGTCTCCTTCCATCATTTTCCTCCTTTCATTCCGTCTCCTTCCATCATTTTCCTCCTTCCATCATTTTCTTCCTTTCATACTGTCTCCTTCTTCATCATTTTCCTCCTTTCATTCCGTCTCCTTCTTCATCATTTTCCTCCTTTCATTCCGTCTCCTTCCATCATTTTCCTCCTTTCATTCCGTCTCCTTCCATCATTTTCCTCCTTTCATTCCGTCTCCTTCCATCATTTTCCTCCTTTCATTCTGTCTCCTTCCATCATTTTCCTCCTTTCATACTGTCCTTCTTCATCATTTTCCTCCTTTCATTATGTCTCAGATATTTATCCTTAAACTTCCTCGATACCTTTGGATCCGCCGACCAAAACCAGAGCCGCCACTTCCGGTGCTCCCGCCGCTTCGGCCCGTTTCTGCTCCTCGGCACGCTGACGAGTACTTCATCCGCCGGCCAGAAAGCGATTTCATTCTTCCCAAGGCTGACAGGTACACGGAGAGACGCGATTCTGGATGAATGAATAAAACATTTCATGTTTGATCTGATTTGTTCTCGAAAACGAATTTCATTTCCTGACCTTTTTGGAAGAAATTCTGGGGCTTTTTTGGAAATTCGTTGTCCCTCACTCTCTCTCACTCTGTCTGTCAGAGTCTCTCTACCTCCTCCGCTTCTCCTTCACTCCACTGTTCTCCGGTTCTTCTCCGGTGGGTTCTCCGTGGCGTTCTCCTGGTCTGGTGTAGTAATTCCGTTGGGGGGGTGGCTGCCCCGGCGGTGCGCACTGAGGCTCCTCCGTGTTCCCGAAGTACTACATCAGCACAGAAACGGAGAACAATCAGCGGAGAAAAAAGGAGAAGCGGAGACACGGAGAGGGTAGGGAGGCACAGAGAGAGAGCGTGGGGGTTTTCAGACATTCGTACGAAGAGACGAAACTGGCAAAGTTTGTTAAATTTTAAAATGTTATGAATTTGAAGTCTATTGGAAAGATATGGAGAATACCTAAAAAAACCAAGGTTATTGTCCACACGCTTTGCTGATATGCATCCCGTGTTACATGGCCTTAAGACATGCCTTTATTGGGTAACGGAACTGCGTTAGATTGCAAGCTCCTGAGACCAGGTCTACTCTTCATGCGTATCGTATGTGTATGGACAATTTACCCGAAAAAAGAACCTTGAAAGCTTGCAATCTAAGTCAGTTACCCAGAAAAGGTTTCTTCACCCAAAATGTTTTATGCGGTATGAATGCCCTTGGAGGGGCATCTATGCAGCACCTGCCCTCCCCGCGCACCCCCGTCTATAGGTGAATGTATAGGTGCGGGCTGTCTCTAGAGTATAGCGGCACTGAGCGCCTCTCTCTCCCGGCAGGTATCACGCAGACGCTTTCTCGCGGGATATGAGGTGGTTTCTGGAGGGTCCCAGCCTCGGCCTCGCTCTCCCCCCAGACCTGCAGACGGCCGTCAGTGCGATCAGATACCTCGCTCAGCAGCTGCAAGAACAAGAGGACTACGATGCGGTGAGTGCAGGGCGAGGAGTGACCCTCTGCAGGGAGCGGGCGAGGAGTGACCCTCTGCAGGGAGCGGGCGAGGAGTGACCCTCTGCAGGGAGCGGGCGAGGAGTGACCCTCTGCAGGGAGTGGGCGAGGAGTGACCCTCTGCAGGGAGAGGGCGAGGAGTGACCCTCTGCAGGGAGCGGGCGAGGAGTGACCCTCTGCAGGGAGAGGGCGAGGAGTGACCCTCTGCAGGGGTAGATCATGGGGCCATGCTTTGCAGCAATAGATTGGGGGAAGACGAGGAGGGATCTCTGCAGGGATAGACCAGGGGGTGATGTTCCCCAGGAGAAGGACTGATCACAGAGATGCATTGCAGGTGATTGAAGGGGGTGACGCTCTGCAGGCGGGTCAGAGCGTGGGATGCTCTGCAGGGATTAAGTAGACATTTTCAGGGTTGAGCGGTCAGGGCTCCCTCTAGATCTGGTTTAATTACCCCCCCCTCTCTCCCTCTCTCTCTCCCTCTCCCCCTCTCCCCCCCCCCCAGTTGAAGGAGGACTGGCAGTACGTAGCCATGGTTGTTGACCGTCTCTTCCTCTGGACGTTCATCACATTCACCAGCCTCGGGACGCTCACCATTTTCCTGGACGCCAGCTACAACCTGCCCCCGGATACCCCCTTCCCCTGAGAAACACCCACACAAAAGCCCCAAACATTGCTAAATAAAAGGGTCCCGAAACCCGCCGCACCGGCCCTTCCTCTTCACAAATAAAGCCCCTTATTTAGTGCACGGCCCCTTCTGCCCTTAATATGAATTATTAGCGGCAGCCGCAGAGCCTATGAATAAGTGTGACCCCGAAACCCGATAATTCCTCCCCATCCCCCGTTTGGCTCATTTCCATTCCCCTCCTGTTTTTGGCTCAATAAAGAAGTTTTTTATGATTTTTCATTGGATTGTGAAAATGATGCATCTTGGTATCCACGGTCAGACCAGACGCCCCCCCCCGGCAGATCTTCACCCCCGGCACCCACACCCAGGAGGACGCAAACCCTCTGGTTATGCCCTTACCCCCGATAGGGTGCTCCCTAGCTGGCGAGACCCTCAATAATGGGGCAGGAACATGAGACGAGGTCGATCATGGAGGCAACAGGCGATCACACATCAGGAACATGTCTGGCAGGGGGCGGCCCCCGAGGGCCGCAGTCACCCCTGTTGATGGTGTACTGGTGGAAGTCTGTGCAGTAATTTGCCTCTTCCTGACGCTATGTAAAGGCCAAGACATAGCTACCCACTTTCTGCCCCTTAAGAGGACAAATGCCCAACGGTGCCATTAGTGACCTATAGAAAGCGAAGCGAGTGAAGCAGCATGTCGGGGGCACCTGCAATGTAAAGAAACCGCCGGCAGCTGCAGCACGACGCGTTACGATGACATCACTGTGACTGATACAGCAACAGCCAATAGGGTCTGCATTTCCAGACAGCCACAGAATGAATCACCAGGACGTGTCCATAAGAGTCAGATAATAACAGCAACAAGTGAAACCACGTGTCTGATGTGATGCCAACGCTTCGACCCAGGTCTTCATCAGGACAGAAATCATAAGAAGCAGGGGTTGTGAATGGTTAACTGGTCGTCATAGCCGTATCACTATGACGATGCCATCACCGTCAGTAACAGCTCACAAAGATCAGACCACAAAGCATCGCATTAAAGAGGACACAAAAGACTTATATATACGGCACGTTAATGATAGCCAAGATTTCCACCATGGCACCGACAAACAAAAACCAGCGATGCAATAACTAGAGGCCGCTATATCTCGCTGTACTAAACGCAACAATTTAATCAGACGAGCCCTCCGATATATCTGCACTTTAATAATAATAATAATAATAAACAGATTATTAGTGAGATTTCTAATAGACGCAAAAAATGTAAAACTTCGGAAAAATAGCCAAAAATTACCGATAAAAATACCTTTTTACACCATGTTTTCGGGTTATCAGCTGCCGTCTCACAACCCGTCACAATAAATAAAATAAAAAATGGCTGAAATTGAGAATAATACACCGGCGTTCTGAGGCCCAGCTGGTTCCTGCCGAAATAAATCCAGATTCTGCAGACAAAAATCAAGTAAAAAGAATAATAAGTTTCTTAAAATTAGATTAAAGGCCAGAAAATTCCAATTGGCCGGGAGAAAAAAGCAAATACAGAGATTATTAAATAATCAAAATAGTAAAAATTATAAAAAAAAAAGAGTAAAAAAAATGTCTGGATCCCAGGATTCAGGCCCTTCAGGCCCAGTGGTGTTTATTTTTTTTTTTATGACCTAAGGACTAGAATATTTTTATTTTTTTACCCATGTTTGTTAAACCTTAACTCCCCTTTTCCATATTTTATATAACTCCTCTTTTCCATATTTTATATAACGCCCCTTTTCCATATTTTATATAACTCCCCTTTTTCCATATTTTATATAACGCCCCTTTTCCATATTTTATATAACTCCCCTTTTCCATATTTTATATAACTCCCCTTTTCCATATTTTATATAACTCCCCTTTTCCATATTTTATATAACTCCCCTTTTCCATATTTTATATAACTCCCCTTTTCCATATTATATATAACTCCTCTTTTCCATATTTTATATAATTCCCCTTTTCCATATTTTATATAACTCCTCTTTTCCATATTTTAGATAACTCCCCTTTTCCATATTTTATATAACTCCTCTTTTCCATATTTTATATAACTCCCCTTTTCCATATTTTATATAACTCCCCTTTTCCATATTTTATATAACTCCCCTTTTCCATATTTTATATAACTCCCCTTTTCCATATTTTATATAACTCCTCTTTTCCATATTTTATATAACTCCCTTTTTCCATATTTTATATAACGCCCCTTTTCCATATTTTATATAACTCCCCTTTTTCCATATTTTATATAACGCCCCTTTTCCATATTTTATATAACTCCCCTTTTCCATATTTTATATAACTCCCCTTTTCCATATTTTATATAACTCCCCTTTTCCATATTTTATATAACTCCCCTTTTCCATATTTTATATAACGCCCCTTTTCCATATTTTATATAACTCCCCTTTTCCATATTTTATATAACGCCCCTTTTCCATATTTTATATAACTCCCCTTTTCCATATTTTATATAACTCCTCTTTTCCATATTTTATATAACTCCCCTTTTCCATATTTTATATAACTCCCCTTTTCCATATTTTATATAACTCCCCTTTTCCATATTTTATATAACTCCTCTTTTCCATATTTTATATAACTCCCCTTTTCCATATTTTATATAACTCCCCTTTTCCATATTTTATATAATTCCCCTTTTCCATATTTTATATAACTCCTCTTTTCCATATTTTATATAACTCCCCTTTTCCATATTTTATATAACTCCTCTTTTCCATATTTTATATAACTCCTCTTTTTCCATATTTTATATAACTCCTCTTTTCTATATTTTATATAACTCCTCTTTTCCATATTTTATATAACTCCCCTTTTCCATATTTTATATAACTCCCCTTTTCCATATTTTATATAACTCCTCTTTTCTATATTTTATATAACTCCCCTTTTCCATATTTTATATAACTCCTCTTTTCTATATTTTATATAACTCCTCTTTTCCATATTTTATATAACGCCCCTTTTCCATATTTTATATAACTCCTCTTTTCTATATTTTATATATCTCCCCTTTTCCATGGTAGGGCCTTCTAGAAATACGCAAAACATAATAATTATTGTGAAAAGGGCTGATTTAGAACGGAATCCATTTCCACGAATGCGTTTCCATCTCTTACCACTAAGAGGCGCTGCGGACTACAGAATCATTTGTAATAAATTCATGGACAAGAAGAACGATAAATCTCTAAAGCGAATATAACAGAGAAGCAAACCCCAGAACGTCCTCTATGACATCATCCCTGCTCGCATATTCACTAATCTGATCCAGAAACGCAGCGACCGGCGAGACTCCAACACATATATAACTAATAACACATTGTACAGCGCTGCGGAGTATGACGGTGATATATAAATAATAATAACACACATTGTACAGCGCTGCGGAGTATGACGGCGATATATAAATAATAATAATAACACACATTGTACAGCGCTGCGGAGTATGACGGCGATATATAAATAATAATAACACACATTGTACAGCGCTGCGGAGTATGACGGCGATATATAAATAATAATAACACACATTGTACAGCGCTGCGGAGTATGACGGCGATATATAAATAATAATAATAACACATTGTACAGCGCTGCGGAGTATGACGGCGATATATAAATAATAATAACACATTGTACAGCGCTGCGGAGTATGACGGCGATATATAAATAATAATAATAACACACATTGTACAGCGCTGCGGAGTATGACGGCGATATATAAATAATAATAATAACACATTGTACAGCGCTGCGGAGTATGACGGCGATATATAAATAATAATAACACACATTGTACAGCGCTGCGGAGTATGACAGCGATATATAAATAATAATAACACACATTGTACAGCGCTGCGGAGTATGACGGCGATATATAAATAATAATAACACACATTGTACAGCGCTGCGGAGTATGACGGCGATATATAAATAATAATAATAACACATTGTACAGCGCTGCGGAGTATGACGGCGATATATAAATAATAATAACACATTGTACAGCGCTGCGGAGTATGACGGCGATATATAAATAATAATAATAACACACATTGTACAGCGCTGCGGAGTATGACGGCGATATATAAATAATAATAATAACACATTGTACAGCGCTGCGGAGTATGACGGCGATATATAAATAATAATAACACACATTGTACAGCGCTGCGGAGTATGACAGCGATATATAAATAATAATAACACACATTGTACAGCGCTGCGGAGTATGACGGCGATATATAAATAATAATAACACATTGTACAGCGCTGCGGAGTATGACGGCGATATATAAATAATAATAACACACATTGTACAGCGCTGCGGAGTATGACGGCGATATATAAATAATAATAATAACACACATTGTACAGCGCTGCGGAGTATGACGGCGATATATAAATAATAATAATAACACATTGTACAGCGCTGCGGAGTATGACGGCGATATATAAATAATAATAACACACATTGTACAGCGCTGCGGAGTATGACAGCGATATATAAATAATAATAACACACATTGTACAGCGCTGCGGAGTATGACGGCGATATATAAATAATAATAACACACATTGTACAGCGCTGCGGAGTATGACGGCGATATATAAATAATAATAATAACACATTGTACAGCGCTGCGGAGTATGACGGCGATATATAAATAATAATAATAATAACACATTGTACAGCGCTGCGGAGTATGACGGCGATATATAAATAATAATAATAACACACGTACAGCGCTGCAGAGTATGACGGCGATATATAAATAATAATAACACACATTGTACAGCGCTGCGGAGTATGACGGCGATATATAAATAATAATAACACATTGTACAGCGCTGCGGAGTATGACAGCGATATATAAATAATAATAACACACATTGTACAGCGCTGCGGAGTATGACGGCGATATATAAATAATAATAACACATTGTACAGCGCTGCCGAGTATGACGGCGATATATAAATAATAATAACACATTGTACAGCGCTGCGGAGTATGACGGCGATATATAAATAATAATAACACATTGTACAGCGCTGCGGAGTATGACGGCGATATATAAATAATAATAATAACACATTGTACAGCGCTGCGGAGTATGACGGCGATATATAAATAATAATAACACATTGTACAGCGCTGCGGAGTATGACGGCGATATATAAATAATAATAATAACACACATTGTACAGCGCTGCGGAGTATGATGGCGATATATAAATAATAATAACACATTGTACAGCGCTGCGGAGTATGACGGCGATATATAAATAATAATAATAACACACATTGTACAGCGCTGCGGAGTATGACGGCGATATATAAATAATAATAATAACACACATTGTACAGCGCTGCGGAGTATGATGGCGATATATAAATAATAATAACACATTGTACAGCGCTGCGGAGTATGACGGCGATATATAAATAATAATAATAACACATTGTACAGCGCTGCGGAGTATGACGGCGATATATAAATAATAATAACACATTGTACAGCGCTGCGGAGTATGACGGCGATATATAAATAGTAATGACCTGGCTGGAAGGGAAAGCAGATAGTGGAGGAGGAAGGAACAGGCACAGAAGGAGGGGCAAATAACACGTGGAGGAGGAGGGGGAGGGCCAGGCAGATGCAGGGAAAGACACCCAGAGAGGACAGGGTACAAATCAGGTGGCAGAAGAGGGATCGGACCCAGTGTGCCCCCTCTCACCCCTGAAAATGGAATATCCCATCCGCCCCGCTGAGCCGCGAGATTCCCCCCACATCATGGCCATGATCCAGGTAATAACCGCGCCTGCTGCACGACGAGTATCTACACGCTCATATACTACATGCTGCGCTGTATACTGATACTAAGTATTTATGCCCAACCCCCGCGCCGTATAATAATACCGAGTATCTATACCCCCCGCGCTGTATAATAATACCGAGTATCTATACCCCCCGCGCTGTATAATAATACCGAGTATCTATTCCCCCCGCGCTGTATAATAATACCGAGTATCTATACCCCCCGCGCTGTATAATAATACCGAGTATCTACACCCCCCGCGCTGTATAATAATACCGAGTATCTATACCCCCCGCGCTGTATAATAATACTGAGTATCTATACCCCCCGCGCTGTATAATAATACCGAGTATCTATTCCCCCCGCGCTGTATAATAATACCGAGTATCTATACCCCCCGCGCTGTATAATAATACCGAGTATCTACACCCCCCGCGCTGTATAATAATACCGAGTATCTATACCCCCCGCGCTGTATAATAATACTGAGTATCTATACCCCCCGCGCTGTATAATAATACCGAGTGTCTATACCCCCCGCGCTGTATAATAATACCGAGTGTCTATACCCCCCGCGCTGTATAATAATACCGAGTATCTATACCCCCCGCACTGTATAATAATACCGAGTATCTATACCCTCCGCACTGTATAATAATACCGAGTATCTATACCCCCGCGCTGTATAATAATACCGAGTATCTATTCCCCCCGCGCTGTATAATAATACCGAGTATCTATACCCCCCGCGCTGTATAATAATACCGATTATCTATACCCCCCGCACTGTATAATAATACCGAGTATCTACACCCCCCCCGCGCTGTATAATAATACAGAGTATCTATACCCCCCGCGCTGTATAATAATAGCGAGTATCTATACCCCCCGCGCTGTATAATAATACCGAGTATCTATACCCCCCGCGCTGTATAATAATACCGAGTATCTACACCCCCCGCGCTGTATAATAATACCGAGTATCTATACCCCCCGCACTGTATAATAATACAGAGTATCTATACCCCCCACGCTGTATAATAATACCGAGTATCTATACCCCCCGCGCTGTATAATAATACCGAGTATCTATACCCCCCGCGCTGTATAATAATACCGAGTATCTATACCCCCACGCGCTGTATAATAATACCGAGTATCTATACCCCCCGCACTGTATAATAATACCGAGTATCTATACCCCCCGCGCTGTATAATAATACCGAGTATCTATACCACCCCGCGCTGTATAATAATACCGAGTATCTATACCCAACCCCCGCGCTGTATAATAATACCGAGTATCTATACCCCCGCGCTGTATAATAATACCGAGTATCTATACCCCCCCGCGCTGTATAATAATACCGAGTATCTATACCCCCGCGCTGTATAATAATACCGAGTATCTATACCCCCGTGCTGTATAATAATACCGAGTATCTATACCCCCCACGCTGTATAATAATACCGAGTATCTATACCCCCCACGCTGTATAATAATACAGAGTATCTATACCCCGCGCTGTATAATAATACCGAGTATCTATACCCCCCGTGCTGTATAATAATACCGAGTATCTATACCCCCCGCGCTGTATAATAATACCGAGTATCTATACCCCCGCACTGTATAATAATACCGAGTATCTATACCCCCGCACTGTATAATAATACAGAGTATCTATACCCCCCCGCGCTGTATAATAATACCGAGTATCTATACCCCCCGCGCTGTATAATACAGAGTATCTATACCCCCCCGCGCTGTATAATAATACCGAGTATCTATACCCCCGCGCTGTATAATAATACCGAGTATCTATACCCCCCGCGCTGTATAATAATACCGAGTATCTATACCCCCCGCGCTGTATAATAATACCGAGTATCTATACCCCCCGCGCTGTATAATAATACCGAGTATCTATACCCCCGCACTGTATAATAATACCGAGTATCTATACCCCCCGCGCTGTATAATAATACCGAGTATCTATACCCCCCGCGCTGTATAATAATACCGAGTATCTATACCCCCCGCGCTGTATAATAATACCGAGTATCTATACCCCCCACGCTGTATAATAATAATGAGTATCTATACCCTCCGCGCTGTATAATAATACAGAGTATCTATACCCCCTGCGCTGTATAATAATACCGAGTATCTATACCCCCTGCGCTGTATAATAATACCGAGTATCTATACCCCCCGTGCTGTATAATAATACCGAGTATCTATACCCCCCACGCTGTATAATAATAATGAGTATCTATACCCTCCGCGCTGTATAATAATACCGAGTATCTATACCCCCCGCGCTGTATAATAATACCGAGTATCTATATTGTATTTTTGTGTAATTGCAGGAACTGGCTAAATATGAGAAAATAACGCACTTCATCACGCTGACGGGGGAAGGTAAACACACAGAGATGGCTGGGGTTGTGACTGAGGGGCCTGGGGGTATTTTCTCATTACCTGAGTTTTTTCCCCGGCAGTTTTGCACCGAGACGGCTTTGGGGATAATCCGTGGTTCCGGTGTTTGGTGGCCGAGTTACCAGAGAACGAGACGCGTGAAACAGGTAAAAAAAAAAAAAAAAAAAAGAGCTGTCTACTGATAAGCACGGCCAAATCTGCCATTTTGTTTCCATATGTCGGTGAGATGCGCATGTACAGTGCCGCCCCTCCTGCACCTCGCAAAAAAGTAGCCGGGAAGACTCAGCAGACGACAGACCCGTAAGGTAGACAAGGCCCCGGGGCCGGCCAGCATACCCCCAAAGGGTGCTTCTGTAGGAGTTCTTTCAGTTCAGGTATAGAGCCCACAGACTGGCGTCGGGCAACCACAGCCCAGCAGCTGTTTGTTCTCTGCAGGATGAGTTAGACAGAGTGGGGGACTGGGCCGGCACGGACTGACTGGGCCGGCACGGACTGACTGGGCCGGCACGGACTGACTGGGCGACGGTGCACAATGCCAGTCAGCAGCCGCAAAGGCCAATAAGACATTGACATGTATAACAAGGGGTATTGATTCATGGGAGGAGGAGATCCTCTGCCTCTTTAAAAGACCATGGGAAACCTCACCTTCAACCTAAATGACTGCGTTACTATTTCACCCGACTAACTGGGGCATTAATGGAAACCACACTAAAGGAGAGCCTCTAGATTTCGGTGAGAAAAAGTTACCCCAGGGCGGGGCAGTAGGTTAAAGAGGGCCGCAGATGGTATTGTCACCGATTCCATTACGTAAAATGGCTTTTCCTGCTCCAGGTGTCCCCTTTGCTGGATACGCTCTCTTTGCAAACAGTTACAGCAGCTGGACGGGGCGCACGCTGCATCTGGAGGACCTCTACGTCTCCCCGCACCTACGCGGTCAGTATCTCCAGGACCCCCATTCTGGACCATTTATCTAGCCTTGGTCTAGTACTGCTTTAGAAGGTTGTAGATACATGGATCGGTCTGTCAGCTTGGGCGGGAGGGACAATCCTTGTGGTGGACATACAGAATTTTCTTAGTAAATCTGCAGAGCATCACACTATGCATGTAAGATCCTGCAGGACGTTACCCCAGAGTCCCGCAGAGCATTTATAATCAGAGTTTCTTCTCCTCTGCAGGTAAAGGCATCGGGAAGAAATTAATGAAGAAAGTGGCCGAGGTATGTAATTCTCAGACGTACCTGGATATTACGTTGCTATGGACCATACCAATACACCAAGGGCAATAAGAGGGGGGAAGGGTCACACCATGCACCATATCGGGGTGGGTTAGGAATGTCGGGGCAGAGAGATCTCGTAGAACTAATTCCTTGTTACAATGTTCCACAGGAGGGTCTAAAGTCTGGCTGCTCTCAGATCCACCTTTCTGTGTTAAAGTGGAATAGTCCTGCTGTTCACCTTTACAGGTCCCTAGGGGCCAAAAACCTGACCGAGGACCCAGGATACCAGGCGATGTCCTTCAGCGAGGAGGCCATGAGGAACATGGTGAAAGACGAGGGATCACAATAGGCCGACAACCAAGCCAGGAACCTGCAAAGGGAGGACGGCATCTTCCCTAGAAGACAACCCGCCGGAGACGCCCCATGTGACAGGGCCGGGCTAGCCGGCTCATATGTTGGTGTGAAGTTTAGCCGGGTTACGGAGCGCTTTTGTGTCCGGTTCCGTATCCCGTGAGCCGGTAATATATTATATTGTGTATTATTGTGTAACCGGCCCAGAGACTGAATGTGGCTGCAGCTCCGGCCTTCAAAGGGACAATCAGGTAACCCGGCTGGGGCTATTAATCAGCCAGCACAGCCCTGTCTGCCCAGACAGCAGCCTTATCCCTGTACCGGATCCATTGCCTGTGTACTGATGGGATGTGCTGGCCCCACCAATTAAGTGACTGCTGAGTCCGCCTTTCAGGAGTAAGAAACCAGCGTCAGGATTACTTTGTACCCAACGCATTCCACAGGAACGTCTCTGACCATCATCACCTCATACTCATGGGGCATTTGGACCTGGCTTTTCTCCAGCATGCAAAATGCAGCCCCAACTACATGTATGAAAGGGTTACATCAGTAGGTGGGGTCAGGCAAGTGCCACAACCAATGAAAAACCTCAAATACGGTGAGGTACCCAAAATCCAGGGAAACAGAAATAATCAACTCATGAAACCATAGCCCTGATCACCTGCAGCCTACATATAAGACAACGTGGCCCGGTAATCCCCCAAATCATCTCAGGATATAACAAGCCCGGGTGTTTGATCCATACATTGAGTGGTAACTGTGCTGGCACAATGTATAGATCAAAGGATGTCTTCTGCATGTTTCGTGAACAGTGCATTGTGGGTCTGTGCTCAATGTGCTCCGCAGCCTCCTGCTCTCCATCGTCCAGCTGACTACACGGAAATAAATATCTCTAGCTACTGAAATAATCATTTGCCGGCGCTTTTGTTCGCCTAATGTATGGATCAAGTTTAGGCCCACAAAATAAAAAAAGGTGCGTTAGAAAAAGTAAAGGAGCCGGCAGGGGCCTGGAGGGAAAGAAGACGGCAGCGCGTCACCTGCTCCAAGTATATCTAAATAAAGAGGCTGCCGGGGGCTTTTCTAATAACGTCCTCATAGTGAATGCAGTGAGTGGAGTTTGTCACGTTATTCGCTACACCTCAGGTTCAGTCAGTATTTGGTCCCAAATACCTACACCCCTCTCTCCTCCCCTGATGCCCTCTCTCCTCCCCAGATGCCCCTCTCTCCTCCCCAGATGCCCCTATTTTCTAGGAGGTGAGAATGTTTGCTGGGTATGAGGGTATCGCAGGGTTCTACAGCCCTAAAAGCCCCGATAATGTGTATAGAAACAGCGGGAAACGGCTTTATAAATTAACCCATTATTCTTCTTCTCTGCCTGCACCCGCCTCGCTTACATCCAGTTCTCAGAGATTAATTTAATTGAGTTCTGAGGGTGTATAGAACTCTGTGTGGAGGTGCATTGCACTCTGAGGGTGTATAGAACTCTGTGGAGTGCAGTGTGCTCTGAGGGTGCATAGAACTCTGTGGAGGTGCATTGCAATATGAGGGTGTATAGAACTCTGTGGAGGTGCATTGCAATATGAGGGGGTATAGAACTCTGTGGAGGTGCATTGCAATATGAGGGTGTATAGAACTCTGTGGAGGTGCATTGGAGAAAAGTATAGTTAAGTTGATGCCATTTATTGGCTAACAGAGTTTAATTGCAAGCTTTTACGACCACCAGGTCCGGTCCTCTGGCATTAACGAAGCTAAAACAGAATTTCCTAAATACAGATGAACGAAAAGCTAAAATAAACTCAGAGGGATCAGGAATTTCCTCAGCAGGTCTAACGGCGTTCAGTCAGTCCGTGATCGATTTGCTCCCCGGTTAGCGGGCCGTGAAGCCGTGCGGGGTCCGTGCGTGGGTCGGGCGTTGGTTGCAGTAACGCGGGGTTTGTGAGAGGATTATCGGTTTGTAACGTTATACCGGGAGATGAATTCTCCGTCTCTATTGAGGCCGGTGGGGAGGGCGTTGAACCGGAATATCAGTTACCCCCCACCACATCTTTTCTCCCTCTGAGAAGGAGCGTCGCGTCCCGTATGCTGCGCCCAGACTGACACAATGCTTGCCAACAGGTGTATCTACGCGTTTCAGGTTAATGGTCTGGTTTGTGTGATGCTTGGCCCGTTTCCCCCACATCGCCGCCAGGCATCTCAAACATAACGAGGTTCACCACGTTACAGGATTCGCATGTCAAACAGCCATTGGGTTTGTGGTGTAAGTGTGAGCCGGCTATCGGCGTTTATCCAGGATCCCGGTATGGGCGTTTATCCGGGAGCCCGGTATCGGGTTTTTATCCGGGAGCCCGGCATGGGCGTTTATCCGGGAGCCCGGCATGGGCGTTTATCCGAGAGCCCGGCATGGGCGTTTATCCGGGAGCCGGGTATCGGGGTTTATCCGAGAGCCCGGCATGGGCGTTTATCCGGGAGCCGGGTATCGGGGTTTATCCGTGTGAAGAACCCTGTCTGATCTTCACTGTTATTATTATTATTATATTTATGTGTACCCGGTTTGAATGCGGCTGCAGCTCCGGCCTTCAAAGAGACGATCCTATAATCTGGCTGAGGCTCTTAATCAGCCAGCACAGCCCTGTCTGCCCCGCCGGCCCCCGCACTACAGGGGGATAACACAGGTGGAGGAACCCATTGTATCCCTTAATCCCCTCACCTGATACATCCCCTGTATACCGATGGGATTTGTGAGGGGATGGGATTTGTGAGGGGATGGGATTTGTGAGGGGATGGGAGTGATGCGATTTGTGAGGGGATGGGGGTGATGGGATTTGTGAGGGGATGTGGCTGATGGGATTTGTGAGGGGATGGGGGTGATGGGATTTGTGAGGGGATGTGGCTGATGGGATTTGTGAGGGGATGGGGGTGATGGGATTTGTGAGGGGATGGGGGTGATGGGATTTGTGAGGGGATGGGGGTGATGGGATTTGTGAGGGGATGTGAGTGATGGGATTTGTGAGGGGATGTGGCTGATGGGATTTGTGAGGGGATGTGGCTGATGGGATTTGTGAGGGGATGGGGGTGATGGGATTTGTGAGGGGATGGGGGTGATGGGATTTGTGAGGGGATGGGGGTGATGGGATTTGTGAGGGGATGTGGCTGATGGGATTTGTGAGGGGATGGGATTTGTGAGGGGATGGGGGTGATGGGATTTGTGAGGGGATGTGAGTGATGGGATTTGTGAGGGGATGTGGCTGATGGGATTTGTGAGGGGATGTGGCTGATGGGATTTGTGAGGGGATGGGGGTGATGGGATTTGTGAGGGGATGGGGGTGATGGGATTTGTGAGGGGATGTGGCTGATGGGATTTGTGAGGGGATGGGGGTGATGGGATTTGTGAGGGGATGTGGCTGATGGGATTTGTGAGGGGATGGGGGTGATGGGATTTGTGAGGGGATGAGGGGATGGGATTTGTGAGGGGATGGGGGTGATGGGATTTGTGAGGGGATGTGGGTGATGGGATTTGTGAGGGGATGTGAGTGATGGGATTTGTGAGGGGATGTGAGTGATGGGATTTGTGAGGGGATGTTGCTGATGGGGGAAGGGATGCCTTGTCTCGATTATGAGCATAATCTAAATAAAGGAAAAAAACTTTTTCTGAGGAGAATTCAACCATTAATTCAACCAACACCGGTATGGGCGTTTATCCTGGAGCCCGGTATGGGCGTTTATCCGGGAGCCCGGTATGGGCGTTTATCCTGGAGCCCGGTATGGGCGTTTATCCTGGAGCCCGGTATGGGCGTTTATCCGGGAGCCCGGTATGGGGCGTTTATCTGTGCTGTGGATGCGGGCGCAGGTCTCACGTCTCTTTTGTTGGCAGGGAAAGGTGCCGTTTGCCTGGAGGTGCATAGCGCTCCGAGGGTGTATAGAACTCTGTGTGGAGGTACAATGCATTCTGTCTGTATAGAACTCTGGAGGTGCATTGCATGTTGTATGGTGGTGTATAGAACTCTGGAGGTGCATTGCACGTTGTATGGTGGTGTATAGAACTCTGCGTGGAGGTGCATTGCTCTGTGAGGGTGTATAGACGCACTCTGGGGGTGTATGGAACTCTGTGGAGATGCATTGCACTCTGGGGGTGTATAGAACTCTGTGTGGAAGTGTATTGCACTCTGGGGATGTTTGTGTGGAAGTGTATTGCACTCTGCGGGTGTATAGAACTCAGTGGAGGTGTATAGAGCTCTGTGTGGAGGTGTATAGAGCTCTGTGTGGAGGTGTATAGAGCTCTGTGTGGAGGTGTATTGCACTCTGGGGGTGTATAGAGCTCTGTGTGGAGGTGTATTGCACTCTGGGGGTGTATATAGCTCTCTGTGGAGGTGTATTGCACTCTGGGGTGTATATAGCTCTGTGTGGAGGTGTATTGCACTCTGGGGGTGTATAGAGCTTTGTGTGGAAGTGTATTGCACTCTGCGGGTGTATAGAACTCAGTGGAGGTGTATTGCACTCTGGGGGTGTATAAAGCTCTGTGTGGAGGTGTATTGCACTCTGGGGGTGTATAGAACTCTGTAAAATTAACTTTACAGGTGTTTGAGAGAACTACACACTGACGTGCAAGTGTCTGTGCAGCGGGTTGCATGCGAGCGAGCGAGTGAGTGAGTGTCTGTGCAGCGGGTTGCATGCGAGTGTCTGTGCAGCAGGTTGCATGCGAGTGTCTGTGCAGCAGGTTGCATGCGAGCGAGTGAGTGTCTGTGCAGCGAGCGAGTGAGTGTCTGTGCAGCGAGCGAGTGAGTGTCTGTGCAGCGAGCGAGTGAGTGTCTGTGCAGCGGGTTGCGACTGAGTGTCGGTGCAGTGAGTGAGTATCGGTGCATCGGGTTGCGAGTGAGTGAGTGAGTGAGTGTCGGTGCATCGCGTTGCGTGTGAGTGCAGAGAATGGCAGCTGTGAAGATTCGACCCGCACAGCCTGAAGACTGTGAAGACATAATGCGCATGATTAAGGTAAGGACGGGGTTTACTGCGGGTGGGGGGGGAATGTTGCCGTGTAATTTGGGGGGGGTGCTGGGTTCAGGAGGTGGTGTATTTGGGGGGCTGCTGGGTTCAGGAGGCGGTGTGTTTGGGGGGCTGCTGGGTTGCAGTGTTTTTGGGGGTCTGCTGGGTTCAGGGTGCGGTCTATTTGGGGGGCTGTTGGGTTCAGGGTGCGGTGTATTTGGGGGGGCTGCTGGGTTCAGGAGGCGGTGTATTTGGGGGGCTGCTGGGTTCAGGGTGCGGTGTATTTGGGGGGCGCTGGGTCCAGAGTGCGGTGTATTTGGGGGGGCGCTGGGTCCAGGGTGTGGGGATTTGGCTCCAAAACGAGCTAATTCTGTTTCCTTTTCAGGAATTGGCAGAATACGAGAAGTTACCGGAGCAGGTGAAAAACACAGCAGAAGGTGAGGGTCCTGGGTTGATTCCCCCCCCGTGTAGCTCCTTGTCAGGGGTAGTTCTCTCTTTCCGGAGCGATGGTCATCGGGAGAATCCCCCTCGTTCCCGCCGTTAATGTGGCTGCAGCGTGCGCCTGGGTCAGTAACGCCACCGCCTGCCCTAGCATAGCTGACAACTGTCTTGATATCGCCTACATAGCGAAGGCTTATGTCTGATCCGTTGGGCTTGATACCGCCATACGTACATATAACAGCACCATGTGACAGATGTCAGAAGACAAATTCATAACGTATAGAAAATATTACAATGCGGTCAGAGTAAATAACTGTCTGAGACGGAGTCACTAAACGGCCCCAGGGGGCCGGAGCTGGTTTCAGTTAGTGTTTACACAGACAGCATGTGATGTTTGAGGTTTTAGGAGGATATACACCGGATTCCGGATTAATATGCCGTTTATTTCATATACATTTTTTCCGACGCTCGCTGTGCTTAATGTAGTGCGTGCAGGGGCTGGACGCGCGGCTTTGTTGGCCACACTCTCCCCAGCTCAGTACGCTCCGGAGGTCTTCAGTCCCGACTCCATCACTACCTGCGTCTGGTAGGATTTGTACACGCGCTTCTGTTTTTCCTCCCCAGGGCTCCGACGGGACGGCTTTGAACAGTCCTCGCCCTTCTTCAAGTGTCTGGTGGCTGAATTCGGAGATGAAGGCAGGAGAGGCGGCGGTAAGAGCCGCTCCGGAGCCGCGCAATTCTCACCATTTCTCAAAAAAAGCCTTCAGAAATATTGGGGTCTTTTCTCTTTTGCCCCATAATATAAATGTTTTCAGGCCGCTGCATATCAGCCGTTTGTATCTCGCTCTGTTATCTGATCCCCGATCTACTAAACACCCCGACTCCTTATCATACTGCCTGTGGGAATAGGGAATGGCTCAGTCTTAATCACCCAGTCGGACTCTCTGACTAATGAAAGTCTATGGAGGAATTGACTTCATTAGCATTGCCATAAAGCATCAGCTCAGTGTGGGGTTTGAGCCGGGAAATTCACCCAAAATATCACATGACTGACAGCGACGGCAGCTGCAGATAAACAGGGTTTATTGGAACAAAATGCGATACAACCAGACTTTACTGTATACAGCGCTGGGGGTTATATTACTGTATACAGCGGTGGGGGTTATATTACTGTATACAGCGCTGGGGGTTGTATTACTGTATACAGCGCTGGGGGGTTATATTACTGTATACAGCGCTGGTGGGGGTTCTATTACTGTATACAGCGCTGGGGGTTATATTACTGTATACAGTGCTGGGGGGTTATATTACTGTATACAGTGCTGGGGGGTTATATTACTGTATACAGTGCTGGGGGGTTATATTACTGTATACAGCGCTGGGGGTTATATTACTGTATACAGTGCTGGGGGGTTATATTACTGTATACAGTGCTGGGGTTATATTACTGTATACAGTGCTGGGGGTTATATTACTGTATATACAGTGCTGGGGGGTTATATTACTGTATACAGTGGGGGTTATATTACTGTATACAGCGCTGGGGGTTATATTACTGTATACAGCGCTGGGGGGTTATATTACTGTATACAGCGCTGGTGGGGGTTCTATTACTGTATACAGCGCTGGGGGGTTATATTACTGTATACAGTGCTGGGGGTTATATTACTGTATACAGTGCTGGGGGTTATATTACTGTATACAGTGCTGGGGGATTATAATACTGTATACAGCGCTGGGGGGTATATTACTGTATACAGCGCTGGGTGTTATATTACTGTATACAGCGCTGGGGGTTATATTACTGTATACAGTGCTGGGGGTTATATTACTGTATACAGCGCTGGGGGGTATATTACTGTATACAGCGCTGGGGGGTTATATTACTGTATACAGTGCTGGGGGTTATATTACTGTATACAGCGCTGGGGGTTATATTACTGTATACAGTGCTGGGGGTTATATTACTGTATACAGCGCTGGGGGGTTATATTACTGTATACAGCGCTGGGGGTTATATTACTGTATACAGCGCTGGGGGTTATATTACTGTATACAGTGCTGGGGGTTATATTACTGTATACAGCGCTGGGGGTTATATTACTGTATACAGCGCTGGGGTTATATTACTGTATACAGCGCTGGGGGGGTTATATTGCTGTATACAGCGCTTCAGCATGAGAATAACTTACCCCCCCCAGGTGTGGTTTTGCCCTTGTGTAGGTTTGTGACCTGCCTGCGTCACAGAGTTAATCTGCCCCCTTCGGGGTGCCCTGGAGGATGTAAGGGGTAAGTAGAGTGACCCCCCCGTGTCTTTGTATTCTAGGCCCCGCGGTCGTGGGCTACGCGCTCTCGTACTTTACATACAGCACGTGGAAGGGGCGCGCGCTCTATCTGGAGGATCTGTACGTCATGCCGGAGCACAGAGGTCGGTATGCACGTTACGGGAGTCGGGGGCCCTGCTGGGCATGGAGCCCTCTGTGTGCCACACGTGTTCCTAAATACACGTCGTACTCGCACACGGGCCTGCGGTCACCCCTCATGAGCAGCATCCCATCCGTGTGGCTATGCTCATGCGCGTCTGTCTTGTTTTGACAGGTAAAGGGATCGGCTCCCGGCTCCTGGCGGCCGTGGCGGAGGTGAGTGCTGCGCAGCTGGTGAGACATGGGGGGCGCTGTGCTGCGCTCCCCCCTCTCCCCCTGATGCCCTCTGCGTGGCGCTGGGGTATTTTGGCTCGCATGGAGGGTCTAATAGTTGGTTGTTTTGGGAATCAAAAGCCCTGCTCCCCGGACTTTAAGGCTCAGTCCCTGCGATTTATATCAATATCCTCCGCAGAGACCCCGTACCGGGGAATTTCTTATCTCCCAGTCACTCGTATTTGTGCCAAGGAGGAGAGGGATTCTCCGTTTCTTTCCAGTGACGTCCTATGGCCAAGGCCAGCAGGTCCAGGGGGGCTGCAGTACCCCTTTTGCCGAGCCGGGGCAGATCGCCATGTTGGTCAATCAGCCCCCCCGTGTCATTTACACGCCCATAGCCCGCATTAGTAGGGATATGACATCATACGATGGCGCGCCCGGTAAGGCAGTACACGCAGCGTCGCTGTGGTGCGTGCGCAGGGGTATGACATCATACGATGGCGCGCCCGGTAAGGCAGTACACGCAGCGTCGCTGTGGTGCGTGCGCAGGGGTATGACATCATACGCTGGCGCGCCCGGTAAGGCAGTGCACGCAGCGTCGCTGTGCTGAGGGTAAGTAGTTGCTCAGGCCGTGCAGGCCCGGGGGATCTCCTGCCTTAAATAAGTCACTTTATATTCTGAAGGTTTGAATATAAAAAACGTTGACTTCTGCCCGTGGTCTCTTCTGATGTCTCTTTCTGTGTCTCCCGTCCTCCTCTCTCCCCGTGGTTAATCACCGTGGCTCCCGCTCGCCGTCTCCCAGTTATCCGCGTCCCTGGGCTGCTCTCACCTGCAACTCGCGGTCCTGGATTGGAACAGTCCCGCCATCGCTTTCTATCTGTCCCGCGGAGCTCGTGACCTCTCCCAGGAGGAAGGCTGGCGGATCTTCCGGTTCCTGCCCGACGACCTGAAACGCGTGGCCTCCGGCCCGGACACCTCCGACGGCTGACCCCCGACACGCTACCATCGACCGTAACGATTTCTGAACCCAGCGTGACTTACCGGCCTCTGTGCGCGTGGCAGAACGTGGCTACGATGTGACGTAATGTAATCTGCGTTCCATTAAATGATGTCACGCGGCTGTCTGCGTCACGCTGCTTTCACAATGTCGTGGAGAGGCTTAAACTCCCCTGTTGGGGGGCTGGCTGGCTCTGAATTGGGCAGTGGGCTGACCCTGTGATATTGTCTGCCTCCAGGAACCCTCTCGCAAAGAGTTACCCCAAGCTGGGGCAGACTTGGGATGACTAGGCTGCCCCGGCACTTTAAGGCCAACGGCCACCATATGTGGACACATGTCATGAAACGTGTAGCCGCGCG